>NC_057797.1:634215483-634216149 GCF_018294505.1 Triticum aestivum | reverse complement strand
GTTTAATTAATCAGGATTAATTAAATTAATTATTTACTTAATTAATTAATTAATTTTATTCATTATTATTTTTATTAATTATATTTATCTAAATTCCTTTTTCCTTTTCTTTTATTTTAAAAAAACGTCCTGGGGGGTGGGGCCCCCATGTCATACGCAGGGGGGGTGGACCGGTCAGCCCAGCTGACCGAGTCAATCAGGGCGGCGGGGGGGGCCCTGGGCCCACCAGTCAGTGGCCCAGGCGGTGGCCCCGGGCGGCCACGTCGGCGGCCGGCGTTGGGGAGCCCCGGTGGGCGTCCGCGGCGGAGGGGGCGCCGGACCTCGCCGGACTTCGTCATTCGGTGGCCAAAAAGGGGCGCGGGCGGTGCGTTCGGAAGCGGGGAGGACGGCGCATCCAATGATGGCAGTGGCGCGACCGGACTCGGCAGGAATCGGCGCCGGCGAGCGGCGGAGGCGGCAGGGTGGTTCGGGCCCCGACGGGAGCGCGCTACGGGGGCCGGGGGGGTGTTTGCGCGGCGCGCTGAGCACCACGGGCTCGGCCCCGTGACCATTTGGTCACCGGGGGGCGCCGGTGACGAGATCCGCGACGGAGGGGAGCTCGGGTGCGGCGTGCTCGCCGGGGCCGAGGCCCGGGCGAGGAGAAGGGAGAGGGAGGCCGGGGAGCAT
>NC_057797.1:634207488-634215344 GCF_018294505.1 Triticum aestivum | reverse complement strand
ACCGACCGGGGGGGATAAGGGAGTGAGGGGGTTGGGCCGGGCCAGGGGGTGGCCGGCTGGGCCGGGTGGGGGCTTGGCCCAGTTGGGCCAGTGGGGTTTTCTCCCCCTCTCCCATTTTTGTTTTCTTTGTCTTTTCTTATTTTTTTTCTGTTTTATTTTATTTAGTCTATCTGGATACTTTATAAAAATTTGTGCACCCCACCATAATTAACTTTGTAATATTGACAACCCCCGAACATTTTAGATTTAATTTTTGAAAACTTTTACTGTTTGCCTATGTTTTCAATTGAATTTGAACCGGGTTCGAATCAACGTGAGTTTAATCACGGTAACCGAGGTGATGTGGCATCATTAGCAGGGATTACTGTAGCTTAATTATCCGGGTGTTACAAATCTCCTCCACTACAAGAAATCTCGTCCCGAGATTTAGGAGGTAGAAGGAAAAAGTGCGGGGTATTCATCTCGAAGACGATCATCGCGTTCCCAGGTGGCTTCGTCTTCAGAGTGATTTGACCACTGGACTTTGAGGAACTTGATCGCCTTCTGACGTGTGCGGCGTTCAGCTTGGTCGAGAATGCGGACCGGATGCTCTTTATAGGAGAGGTCCTGTTGCAATTCGAGCACTTCATGGTCCACTGCTCGGATTGGGTCCTTGAAGCAGCGTCGGAGTTGTGACACGTGGAACACATCGTGAACCTGTGAAAGGTTCGACGGAAGCTCCAATTGATATGCCACTTTTCCACGCCTTTCCAGAATAGTGAATGGGCCAATATAGCGAGGAGCTAGCTTGCCCTTGATCCCGAAGCGGTGAGCACCCTCCATTGGTGTAACGCGAAGATAGGCCTTTTCGCCAGGTTGATAGACCATGTCTTTATGATGACGGTCATAATTACTCTTTTGACGTGACTGAGCAGTCTTGAGATTCTCGCGAATAATGCGGACTTGTTCTTCGGCATGTTGGATAATATCCGGACCGAAGAGTGGACGTTCCCCAGTTTCTGACCAGTTCAGAGGAGTTCGGCACTTTCATCCATATAACACTTCGAAGGGGGCCATCTTCAGACTAGCTTGATAGCTATTATTATAAGAGAACTCAGCATACGGGAGAGATTCCTCCCATTTCTTGCCGAAGGAAATGACACAGGCTCGAAGCATGTCTTCGAGAATTTGGTTGACACGTTCAACTTGCCCTTGAGACTGCGGATGAAACGCAGTACTGAAAGATAAATGAGACCCCATAGCTTCTTGAAAACTTGCCCAGAATCTTGAAGTGAATAAGCTGCCACGGTCCAAACTGATAACCAGTGGAATACCGTGAAGTGAAACAATTCTGGACATATAGAGAATTGCAAGCTGACTAGCAGTGATCGTTTCTTTGACCGCCAGAAAATGGGCAACTTTAGAAAGCCGGTCAATGACGACAAGAATTGCATCATTACCTTTCTGCGATTTGGGAAATCCAGTGACGAAGTCCATTTCAACATGGTCCCATTTCCATTCAGGAATAGAGATAGGTTGCAGAGTTTCAGCGGGCCTTTGATGTTCTGCTTTGATACGACGGCAAACGTCACACTTAGCAACATAGCGAGCAATGTCTTGCTTCATATTAGACCACCAGAATCTCTGACGAATGTCTTGATACATCTTCGTACTACCAGGATGGATACATAGAGGCGTATCATGAGCTTCTTTCATAACTTTCTTAGTCATATTCAGGTTTTCCTTCTTACACGGCACCACTAGGCGGACTTTGAAGTACAAGGCGCCATCATCACCAATAGTGAAGGATGAGGGACTTCCTTCTTTGAGGTCTTGCTTAATCTCGTAGACTTCAGAGTCAAATCCCTGCATTGTCTTTATGGTGCCCACGAGATCGGGTTCAACAGCCAGGGTATAAACGGAACACTGGGAAACAACACGGAGATTCATCTTGCGGAACTCCTTGAGGAGGGGGAGCGAGTGCACGCGGAGGAACAATATGGAGGTTTAGCTTTCTGAATTCTTCAACAAGTGAGGGCTGAACTTTGTGAACCTGAAGGTGGTTGCAGTAAGACTTGCGGCTCAAGGCATCAACCATTACATTAGCCTTGCTTGGCGTATAGGAAATACCCAAATCAAAGTCTGCAACAGTCTCCATCCATCTCTGCTGACGGAGGTTCAGGTCTAGCTGAGTAAACAGATACTTCAGACTTTGGTGGTCGGTGAAGATCTCGCAACGATTACCGAGAAGGTAATGTCGCCACTGCTTTAGCGCATGAATGACAGCAGCAAGCTCGAGGTCGTGAACTGGGTAGTTCTCTTCGTGAGGGCGCAACTGTCGAGAGGCATAAGCAACCACTTTGCGCTCTTGCATTAGGACACCGCCTAATCCTTGACGAGAAGCGTCGCAGTAAATGACGAAGTCCTTCTTAGTATCAGGAGGAGCTAGCACTGGGGTAGAAGTCAACTTGTCTTTGAGTGCCTGGAAACTTTCCTGACACTTATCTGTCCATTGGAATTTGACGCCCTTATGCAACAGGTTAGTCAGAGGCCTGGCAATCTTGGAGAAGTTCTCGACGAATCGACGGCAATAGCTGGCGAGACCGAGAAAACTTCTGACTTGCTTAACGTTCTTTGGAGGAGTCCAATCGAGAATAGCCTGAACTCTTTCAGGGTTGACGGTAATACCATCCTTAGAAATGACATGCCCAAGATAGGTTACTTCGGGAAGCCAGAATTCACACTTGGAGAACTTGGCATAGAGTTGATGCTCTCGTAGCTTTTCCAGCACAAGACGAAGATGTTCAGCATGTTCTTCTTCATTCTTGGAGAATATCAGGATATCATCCAGATAAACCACGACGAACTTGTCGAGGTAATCCATGAATATATAGTTCATCAAGCGAGAGAAGGTGGCTGGAGCATTGGTTAAGCCGAAAGACATGACGGTGTACTCGTATGAACCATAACGAGTCACAAAGGCGGTCTTGGGGATATCCTCCTCACGAACACGGATCTGGTGGTAACCCAACCTCAAGTCGAGTTTCGAGAACACTGACGAACCAGCCAGTTGATCATAAAGATCATTGATCCGAGGAAGAGGATACTTATTCTGAATGGTAGCTTGATTTATAGGACGGTAGTCTTGGACCAATCGGTTTGTCCCATCCTTCTTCTTGACAAAGAGAGAAGGTGCTCCCCAAGGTGAGAAACTTGGGCGAATGAAACCACTTTGAAGAGATTTGTCGATTTCCTCCTTTAGCTCAAGGAGTTCATGCGGCGGCATCTTGTAGGGTCGCTTGGCTATAGGAGTGGTGCCTGGTTTCAAGTCGATGACGAATTCGACAGCTCTAGCAGGGGGAATCCCTGGAAGTTCTTCAGGAAAAACGTCTGGGAAATCGCAAACGACAGGAATGTTTTCAATACCCTCTAGTGGTGCGGCGTTCAATGCATTCAATGCATAGAGCCTTGCCTCGGCATTTTGCACCAGATGAGCTTGGTAAGTGACTATTTCATCGGAAGGGTGTAGCAGATGGACGGTCTTAGTGACGCAAACTATAGAAGCAGTATGCACTTTTAACCAATTCATTCCCAGAATGAGGTCAATGCTACAAGACTTCAGTACGATGGGTGAGACAAGGAATTCTAGTCCTTCGATTTCAACGGGAACGTCGTGACTAATCATAGAGGTTTGACATTGACCCGCTGGAGTGTGCACTACTAGCGCAGTGTTCATCTCTTCATATTTAATGCCATGCATGAATGCAAACTCTGCTGATATGAATGAATGCGATGCTCCTGAATCGAATAAAACAGATGCAGGTACTGAATTTACGAGGAGTGTACCCATGATGGTAACAGGCTGGTCTTGAGCTTCGTTCAGATCAACGTGGTTGGCATGAACTCGACCATAAGGCTTGGAAGTGTTGTTGCGGGGCTGGGTGTTTCCACGGCCAGCTGCTGGAAGGGCCAGCTGATTCTGGTTCTGGTTGCATTCTCTAGCACGGTGCCCTGGTTGTCCGCACCTGAAGCACAAGCCATTATTGGGGGTGGGAACAGGAGCTTGGGGTGGTGGAGCTGGAAGCTTTGGCTGCTTAGTTGTAGGCAGATGAGGTGCAGCATAGTTCTGCCTTGGAGCAGGTGCATTCGGCTGGTACATACTGTTGGGAATCCGTATCTTGCGCTTCTGCGAGGACGGGCCCGAAGATGAGCCCGTGTCACGGTTGCGCCTGTTAGAGCTCTGGTATTCCTGCAGACCAGTTTCGACATTGATAGCTTTGTTCACCAAGGTGGCGAAATCAGCAAAGTCGTGCACTAGAAGTGCGAGCTTGATGTCAGCTTGAAGGCCGTCACGGAACTTCTCCTGCCTGCGTGCATCAGTTGCAATGTCCTCTTCAGCATAGCGAGACAAGTCCAGGAACTCTCGCTGATAAGCTTCAACAGTCTTGTTGCCTTGGGTGAGGTTGCGGAACTCACGCTTCTTCCGGTCCATGACTCCTTGAGGGATGAAGCGGGCACGGAAAGCAGTTTGGAAGTCTGGCCAGGTGATGATTGTTCCAACTGGCAGAGTACGCCTGTGGCTGTCCCACCATTGAGCCGCGGGTCCCTTCAGGAAGAAGGAAGCAAAAGTGACATAGCTGGCAGGGGCTACATCAGCAGACTCCATCTCATAGGTGATGTCATGGAGCCAGTCATCAGCATCCAGCGGCTGGGTTGAGCTGCGGTACACACTTGGGTTGAGGCGTATGAAATCCTGTAGAGTTGTTGTGTTTAGCTGCTGGTTCATATTGGGGCGAGGAAACTGAGCCATCATGTTCTCCATGAACTGGCGATTCATCTCAAGCTGTTGGATCATACCAGCCATGTACTCAGGCGGTGGTGGGAAGTTGCCACCACGACCACGACCAGCTGGTCTAACCATCCTGCTAATATATAACAGGGGTAGTTCAGCATTTGAGAAATTATGCAAAGGACAAGAATCATTCATGATGAAACATGCATAATGAAAGCAGCATGATAGGAACTACATAGTAGTCGGCATATCTTACAAAAGGGATCATGCATAGAGTTCGATACATAGAGTTCAGTACATAGACTAAGACATCATAGGCGGCACGCAGGCTCGCGGCGAATGCATCTAACGCTAACAAGCAGGCCTACATCAGTCCCACGCAGTACTGCGGAGGTAGCTGTAGCCTGAAAGCTGGTAGTGTGGCAGCGGATAGTCCTCCACGTCAGTGACCTGGGGGCCGCAGATACTCTGGTGCTGAACCCTACGACCAAGTGGCAGAAGAGGACCAAGTGCGGGAGAGTAGCCTCCCACGTCTGGCCAACCGACACCCTGGGGCATCACGGTCCTGGCTGGGTAGATCGCAGAACGCGGCAGCTCTCTGGATCATACAAAGGGGTGCAACAGCGTCAGAGCACGGTAAAGGTGCTGACGGGTGATGTACAACTCGTGGCGAAGAGCTCGGTTAGCTCGATCCAGCCCATCAGCATGCAGAACAAAGTTCTGATGGTAGAAGGGCTCTCTGGTGACAGTGGAGTAGGCAGCAGTGTAGTAACCCTCCTCACCAACATCAGACGCGATAGCAATGTGCCTGAAGGGGGAGGTGTCCAACTCTCGATACTCTGCACGAAGACGTGTCAGAGCAGCATAAGCAGCATCGTGGACTACCATATTTATAGTCACCCCAACACCATGTGCGGTGTGCAGCACAGTAGTGGAGTCATACTCCCGAGAGTAGAGGTGGACGATGGCGCGGTACTACTCCTGGTTATAGTCCTGGTACTCCTCATAGACGGAGTACTCAGGGTGCCAGCGATAACCCAGATAGGTCATCATCTCTGCTAGCACCGCAGGTGATCCCGAGGCACCAATGGCCGTCGTGTGGCGCACGACCTACCTCGTGGGTTCCATCTGAAACAAAGATGTTTCAAAGGAGTCAAATGACAGTGTGGAAATTGATCAAAATACAATTCCAAGAAACAACTATGGCTTTATCCAACTTTGGGGTGAATGTGGTCACGGGATCCTAGTGTTAGTTAGTAAATTCGTTTAACCCGAGTAGAAGAGAGTTCAGAGTCCCAGAGTAAAGGTCGAGGAGTAAAAGATCCTAATACCACCCAATGGCGACGTGGGCCTGTAAGGCACACAGCCAAGTTAGTAAAAGTTTTTGCAATGTCTAGACTCGACTTCGGCCAAGGAGTGTGGATGGGGGATTCTTACAGGCAGTCGGCTCTGATACCAACTTGTGACGCCCCCGATTCAATCGTACACTAATCATGCACGCAAACATGTACGATCAAGATCAGGGACTCACGGGAAGATATCACAACACAACTCTAAAACATAAATAAGTCATACAAGCATCATAATACAAGCCAGGGGCCTCGAGGGCTCGAATACAAGTGCTCGATCATAGACGAGTCAGCAGAAGCAACAATATCTGAGTACAGACATAAGTTAAACAAGTTGCCATAAGATGGCTAGCACAAACTGGGATACAGATCGAAAGAGGCGCAGGCCTCCTGCCTGGGATCCTCCTAACTACTCCTGGTCGTCGTCAGCGGGCTGCACGTAGTAGTAGGCACCTCCAGTGTAGTAGTCGTTATCGACGGTGGCGTCTGGCTCCTGGGCTCCATCGCCTGGTTGCAGCAATCGAGTAGAGGTAGGGGAAAAGGGGGAACAAGGCAACCGTGAGTACTCATCCAAAGTACTCGCAAGCAAGGAGCTACACTACATATGCATGGATATATGTGTAAAGGGCCATATCAGTGGACTGAACTGCAGAATGCCAGAATAAGAGGGGGATAGCTAGTCTTAACGAAGACTACGCTTCTGGTCACCTGTCTTGCAACAGGTAGAAGAGGACGATCTGAAGTCCTCCAAGTAACATCACATAGCAATAATCCTACCCGGCGATCCCCTCCTCATATCCCTGAGAGAGAGCGACCACCGGTTGTATCTGGCACTTGGAAGGGTGTGTTTTATCAAGTATCCGGTTCTAGTTGTCATAAGCTCAAGGTACAACTCCAAGTCGTCCTGTTACCGAAGATCACAGCTATTCGAATAGATTAACTTCCCTGCAGGGGTGCACCATCTTACCCAGCACGCTTGATCCCATTTGGCCGAACACACTTTCCTGGGTCATGCCCGGCCGCGGAAGATCAACACGTCGCAGCCCTACCTAGGCTCAACAGAGAGGCCAGCACGCCGGTCTAAACCTAAGCACACAGGGGTCTGGGCCCATCGCCCAATGCACATCTGCATGTTGCGAACGCGGCCGGAAGCAGACCTAGCCTAGTGGCGTTCGAGTCCAATCCAGCGCGCGCCGCTCAGTCGCTGGCGTCACGAAGTGCTTCGGCTGATACCACGACGCCGGGATACCCATAAATACTCCCGCGTAGATGGTTAGTGCGTATAAGCTCATAGCCAACTCAGATCAAATACCAAGACCTCGTTAAGCGTGTTAAGTATCCGCGAACGCCGAACAGGGCCAGGCCCACCTCTCTTCTAGGCGGTCTCAACCTGCCCTGTCGCTCCGCCTCAAGATCCACTCGCGGGTGCTCCACCAGCCGACCCGACTTTAATCTCACATGTATCATGTATAAGTATATAGTATATACCCGTGATCACCTCCCGAGTGATCACGGCCCGATAGTATAGCACGGCAGACGGACAAGAATGTAGGGCCACAGATGAATGTACTAGCATCCTATACTAAGCATATAGGATTGCAGGTAAGGTAACAACAGAAGTAACAAGGACAGGCTATGCAGCAGTATAGGAGTATCTGAAAGCAGTAACATGCTACACTACTCTAATGCAAGCAGTATAGAGAAGAGTAGGCGATATCTGGTGATCAAGGGGGGGG
>NC_057797.1:634206731-634207478 GCF_018294505.1 Triticum aestivum | reverse complement strand
CCGTAGTCGAACTGGGCAGCAGCAGCGTCGGTCTCGTAGTCTACCGGAGAGAAGAGGGGGAAGAAACAATGAATACCAAGTAAACAGATGCATATCGATGCATGACATGTCAAGAAGCGATGCTAGGCGTGCCCTAATGTGGTATGAGGTGGTACTGGTTAAGGGGGGAATCATCCGGGAAAGTATTCCCGGTGTTTCGTGTTTTCGGGCAGAGGAGCCGGAGGGGGAAAGTTGCGGGTTCGATAGGTTAGGGGGGTGCGGCGGACGAACGGACTGCGTATCCGAATTCGTCTCGTCGTTTTGAGAAACTTTCATGTTGAAAATATTTTAATTCGAGTTACGGATTAAAAGATATGATTTTTTAAAGATTTTATTAATTTCTGGAATTTAATCAATTAATTATTTAATTCAAAAAATGGAATTATGACGTCAGCATGATGCCATGCTGACGTCAGCAGTCAACAGGGTTGACTAGGTCAACCCGGACATGTGGGTCCCGTTCGTCATACTCTGTTAACTAATTATCTTAGTTAAGTTTAATTAACAGTAGTTAATTAGGTTAATTAGTCATTAGGTTTAATTAATCAGGATTAATTAAATTAATTATTTACTTAATTAATTAATTTTATTCATTATTATTTTTATTAATTATATTTATCTAAATTCCTTTTCCCTTTTCTTTTATTTTAAAAACGTCCTGGGGGTGGGGCCCCCATGTCATAGGCAGGGGGGGTGGACCGGTCAGCC
>NC_057797.1:634206170-634206721 GCF_018294505.1 Triticum aestivum | reverse complement strand
ATTAATTATATTTATCTAAATTCCTTTTTCCTTTTCTTTTATTTTAAAAAAACGTCCTGGGGGGTGGGGCCCCCATGTCATAGGCAGGGGGGGTGGACCGGTCAGCCCAGCTGACCGAGTCAATCAGGGCGGCGGGGGGGCCCTGGGCCCACCAGTCAGTGGCCCAGGCGGTGGCCCCGGGCGGCCACGTCGGCGGCCGGCGTTGGGGAGCCCCGGTGGGCGTCCGCGGCGGAGGGGGCGCCGGACCTCGCCGGACTTCGTCATTCGGTGGCCAAAAAGGGGCGCGGGCGGTGCGTTCGGAAGCGGGGAGGACGGCGCGTCCAATGGTGGCAGTGGCGCGACCGGACTCGGCAGGAATCGGCGCCGGCGAGCGGCGGAGGCGGCAGGGTGGTTCGGGCCCCGATGGGAGCGCGCTACGGGGGCCGGGGGGTGTTTGCGCGGCGCGCTGAGCACCACGGGCTCGGCCCCGTGACCATTTGGTCACCGGGGGGCGCCGGTGACGAGATCCGCGACGGAGGGGAGCTCGGGTGCGGCGTGCTCGCCGGGGCCGA
>NC_057797.1:634200009-634205909 GCF_018294505.1 Triticum aestivum | reverse complement strand
GATAAGGGAGTGAGGGGGTTGGGCCGGGCCAGGGGGTGGCCGGCTGGGCCAGGTGGGGGCTTGGCCCAGTTGGGCCAGTGGGGTTTTCTCCCCCTCAACCATTTTTGTTTTCTTTGTCTTTTCTTATTTTTTTTCTGTTTTATTTTATTTAGTCTATCTAGATACTTTATAAAAATGTGTGCACCCCACCATAATTAACTTTGTAATATTTGACAACCCCCGAACATTTTAGATTTAATTTTTGAAAACTTTTATTTTTTGCCTATGTTTTCAATTGAATTTGAACCGGGTTCGAATCAACGTGAGTTTAATCACGGTAACCGAGGTGACGTGGCATCATTAGCAGGGATTACTGTAGCTTAATTATCCGGGTGTTACATATGGACAGTTAGATACGGAAAAAAGCATTGCTATAAGGGGGGTCATGTTGTAGTGGCACAAGTGCTCCCTGGGTGATTTTGATAATTAATGACAACATATATCTTGTTGTACTAATACTTTTACCTAGTATGTTTGAGACAAGTTCAACAAATTAAGTGGCATGGACTAAAGGATGTGGAACCCCTTCAAGATGCTAAGGACAAAGGATTAGCTCAAGCTTCAAGATTAAGACTCTACATTTTCTATTTTAGTGATCCAAGATCACATTGAGTCTATAGGAAAAGCCAATACTATCAAGAGGGGATGAGGTGTTGCTTAATGGCTTACTTTCTCAAAGTGCTTAGTGATATGCTCCAAAACCCTGAACTATCTTCCCACATCCACATATGACCTAAACCAAAAGTCAAACTCGGCTCCACCAATTCTTTCTATCCGGAGCCACCGAGTTCAGTTGACATAGCCACTACCAGAAACCCTAATCAGTTAGGTCTCACTAATAGGATCTCGGTCTCACCGAGATGGGCTTGCAAACTCTCTGTTACCTACTGCAATATTTTCGGTCCCACCGAGATATGCAATCGGCCCCATCGAGTTTGCTTGGCCAACTCTCTGTTTCACTTATTACCCAAATCGGTCCCACCGAGTTTGAGTAATCGGTTAAACCGAGTTTTGAATTTACCCTAACCCTAGCACATCGGTCCCACCGAGTTGATCCAGTCGGTCCCATCGAAAACCCTAACGGTCACTAGATTTGCTCAATCGGTCCGACCGAGTTTCTCAATTCGGTCACACCGAGATTGGTAAATTATGTGTAACGGTTAATTTTTGTGTGGAGGCTATATATACCCCTCCACCCACTCTTCATTCGTGGAGAAAGCCATCAGAACATACCTACACTTCCAATACACATTTTCTGAGAGAGAACCACCTACTCATGTGCTGAGGCCAAGATATTCCATTCCCACCATATGAATCTTGATCTCTAGCCTTCCCCAAGTTGCTTTCCACTCAAATCTTCTTTCCACCAAATCCATATCCTGTGCGAGAGAGTTGAGTGTTGGGGAGACTATCATTTGAAGCACAAGAGCAAGGAGTTCATCATCAACACACCATTTGTTACTTCTTGGAGAGTGTTGTCTCCTAGATTGGCTAGGTGTCACTTGGGAGCCTCCGACAAGATTGTGGAGTTGAACCACGGAGTTTGTAAGGGCAAGGAGATCACCTACTTTGTGAAGATCTACCGCTAGTGAGGCAAGTCCTTCATGGGCGATGGCCATGATGGGATAGACAAGCTTGCTTCTTCGTGGACCCTTCGTGGGTGGAGCTCTCCTAGACTCCCACAACCGTTACCCTTCGTGGGTTGAAGTCTCCATCAAGGTGATTGTACAATAGCACCACCTATCAGAACCACGACAAAAACATCCGTGTCTCCAATTGCGTTTGAATATTCCAAACCCTTCCCCTTATATTCTTGCAAGTTGCATGCTTTACTTTCCGTTGCTCATATACTCTTTGCATGCTTGCTTCATATGTATTGTGTTTGTTAAACTTGTGCCTAAACTCCACTTCAACTTAAGAAAATAAAAACTGCAACTTTTAGCACTTGGTGTCTAATCACCCCCCCCTCTAGACACCTCTTCTCGATCCTTTCACTCCTCATATTGCTTGTGCCTGTCTCGACCTCCATCTAATGCTGCTCCATCTACAGCACCTCCACCTGCACCTGCTGCTCCATCTGCGGCGGCTCCATCTCCATCAGAACGATGGGTAGCACTGGCACCACCCTGTCGAGCTCGTAGTCCACGCGCAGTTGGTCGCGGTTCTCGTACATGTACCAGCGTGCCCTCTATTATGGATCCAGGGAATCCCTAGCCTCCCCCATCGCCCATACGAGGTTCTCAATCAGTGGGCGGTGGAGGTTTGGCAATCAGGCGTACTGCTCATGCATGGTTGGCGGCCGCACTCACTGCACGTGCATGATTTTTGAGGATTGCAACGCTGTTGTACTAGGTGCTCACCTCGGGCGCATAGGAGAGCGTGGTTCTATCGCCGTCGAAGTTCTCCTGCAGTGCCTGGTCCCATCCGAGGCCAAATACCATGGCGCGATAGAGGGTTTCTTTGGTTTGGGTGGGAACGAGGAAGTTGGATGGAGAGGAGCGATGGAGAGTGGTGGTTATCTGTGCAAGGAGGGTGAATGTGAATGAATGCATTGTATGTGTGGAGACTAGGGTTTTCTGGAGAAACCGAACAGGCGCAGTCAATCGATCGAACTACCTTTGTGTTTTTTTTCCTGAGAAGAATCGAACAAGCAGAGCACGACCCAGCAGCCCAGTAAATAGAAATTATCGAACGCGCCCGACCAAGCCTAGCAAACGATCGAACGCGCCCAGCCCAGCAAACATCGCCCAACCCAGCCCAACAGCTTCGTCCCGAGCGAAACAAATACGACCATTAATGGCCGTTAGAGGCGCGCCTTCCACCGCTGTCGTCTTCGGTCGGCCACATCAAAACGCGCTTAGAAAATGGTTCAATGTTTTTTGCCAATGTCAATTATCCGGTGTGGTGCATAGTGTCACGTTTTGTAAAGTGGTGGTTTTCTGAGAGCTATGACACGAAAGTGGTGGTTCTGTGCATTTTACTCGTGGAAATCTTCTAGAAGCGATACCACGCGAAGAAGGAGGTGAAGAAGGAGGACGAGTCTGGACCATCGATGGTGGTCAACCTTTCGGCATCGTCAGAGGAGGAGTCCACCTCTGATCAAGAGGAGACCCTGGCATATTGGGGCTCAATCGACACCGACTATGTGTTCGACGAGTAGAGTAGTAGTGATCTTTTATGTTTGATCAAGTATTATGGTGAACTTTTGTGTTTAAGGTTTAAATCTAACGTTTGGATGTTTGTTTGAATTCATGTATGCAATATGCTTTCAACAACAATAATTTATTTTTAGGGCATCTACTAAAGTTGGAAGTCCTTGTTGTTGTTTAAAATAGTTTTGTGTGTTGCAAAATTTACTTGAGTCACATTTTGGTGCCCTATTATAGGCCACCTATTGGAGATGCTCCAAAGGAATAAGTGTAGAAAAAAAGAACACGAAGTAGGATGAATGTACAATTGTATTCGATCTTCGGAGCATACGTTTATAATATGAGCATTATATATGTCCAGAGGGCATGGTTTCATAAGTCATGCAAGTGATGGAATTGCGCGGGATATTCAGTTATACATCATGTTCAATAGCGGGAAAATGCATTGTATTCGAACAAGGAAGCCCTTGAACACGGTCTAATTCAAACACGATAGATACAAATACTACGCGAGCGCAATTCTGGAGCGTCAATAGAAATTGATATTTCGTTCGTGCGTACACATACACATTCGCTTGTGTGCTTCTTTCTGCATTAGTATATGGTAACATATGGCGCCTCCTTAACCCTAGCGTTTAAAGGTTTCCAAACTCGTTGCGTTTCTTTCCGCATATAACATACTGGGGCCTCCTTACAGTTAAAGGTTACCAAACAAGCTTTGTTCCTGACTTCCTATATAAGGGCAGCAATGTCGATGGGGAAATGCACCACACACTCTCCTAGTCTCCTTGACGGTTTCACCAGTCTTTCCCTCTCCAATCTTCATTCTCCACCCGCGAAGAAATCCTACTTACGTGCTCATGGCCTCCGCTGGCGCTGATGAGTCGAGCAACGTCATGGAGAGCGGCGGCTCCACCTACCGCCACGACGACCGCACGGGCTCTGAGTCCGGTGTGGTTCGGGCAGCCGTCCGTCGCCCCAGCACAAGCGTCCACGTGGCCCCGGCGATCTCCTCTTCGGACGCGTCCTATTCGTCGCCGCCAGCTCTGCAGGTCCGTCCTCTCCTCAACACCATCACCAACGCTACACTAGGCAGCACTACGATCGGGCAACGACATGGAAGCCCCAGCCTGTTGTTGAGAGCCCGGTTTTCAACAACACAACGGTGGTAAATATGATGAGGCGCATGAACTATGAGGTCGGGTCCGGCTCTGGCCTCGGCAAGCACTGCCAGGGCATCACATCTCCTGTGAAGGTGGTAAAGCGGCCAGAGAGCGCTGGTTTCGGCACGGTCGGCGGCTCGGCGCCGAGGGAGAAGGATCATACGACAACAGACTTCCCAACAAGGTCCCGGAAACCTTGCCGACCAAATGGGGAGCCGACCAGTGCGCGGACGAAATCTCTCGAGCGGTCTACAACGACTGGGAGATGGGCGACGCTGACGGATCGTGGCAGCAAGGCCTGGAGTTCTGCGAGAAAATCCTCACTGTCTCGCTGAAGTGCGGGAGCTGCAAGCTGGTGCCCTGGACGACGGCGAGCATATGGTGGTGGACGCGGCGGAGGTGATCATCAAGGTCGTGGCGCTGGTGCACGACAAAAATGCATCGGGAGAGCTGACGGCGGGCGACCTCATCTTGGAATTCATAAGGCTGAAGAAGTTCCCGGAGGAGTACCAGACGTACTGCCTCACAAACACGGCGGGCGTGCTCGTGGCGCCGCTCGTTGGCCCGGTGCTCCAAAGGTGGCAGCCCCTTTGGGACCCGGCCATGTGGCTGGACGTGTTCGTCGTCCTAAGGAACACACTGGACGACGGGTCGGCCATGTCACCGTACACGGAGCTCGTCGAAGACACGGTGGTTCCGGCTGTCCAGGCATTGGAGTCAAGGCCACGGACTCCGAGCGGATGCAACGCTTCCTGGCGGGAGGAGATTTAGCGGCGCGTGAGAAGGCAGCTCACCCGCCGGCCACCGTCAGCTGGCCATTCAGCCGGGCGGGGGAAATTCTGAACTTCGACGTATTTTTATGATTACACATATAACTTAGTAGTGTAATTTTGTGTGTGGGTTTATGTTATTTCTTGAGAAAAAATAGAGATATGAATGATCGAGACATCTTATTTACTTCAAAAGTCTGCCACTAATGTATGCGTGTGTGGTCAAATCTCAAATGCAAAACACATATTTTCTCTATCAAACTGCAGAATCAAGTTTGAGTACAGATTTTTCTTATGCAAAGTTTTCTTCATTATAGGCATGTATAGCTCAAATCTCAGACCTTGCATACACATTTCAGAAGAAAATGTAAGGCACCAAACAATGCAATGAACTCCTTCCAGAGCAAGTCTTATAGACAAAAAATAGCAGAAAGCAAAAGAGATCGACGCAAGAACCACAGCGAGTCTTGTGATCCCAACTCTAAAGTAACACTTCCACATCACTGCTATACACAATCCTCACATATGTATAATACTATTACATGCAAGTTGTGCCGGGGCTGGAGATTTAGCGGCGCGTGAGAAGGCAGCTCATGACTGGCCGTGATAAAGTTGTTCTGGGCGTGGGAAATTATGCAAAACTATACTTTTGAACTCCGAATTCTTTTTATGATTATTATACATGTGTGTGGGCATATGTTATTTCTTGAGAAAAAATAGCTAGAGACATATCTGCAAACTTCTGAACTTCAAATTCTTTTTATATGATTATACATATA
>NC_057797.1:634182599-634199610 GCF_018294505.1 Triticum aestivum | reverse complement strand
TGTGTTATTTGTTGAGAAAAAACAACGACATGATCGACACATCTTGGTCACTGCAAAAGTCTGCAAACTTGGTGAATTAGCTTGCATTGTAATACGTGTGGCGTGTGGCTACTAATCCTAGAGATTAGCATTGTAATGGTCGAAAGCCGTTGTACCCGACTTCTTTACCACTTCTTAATGCAAATGCGTCTGTCTATTCTAGAGAAAAGAAAAAAACTGCAATAATGAATGGTCAAATGTCCAGGCAAAAGAAAAGTGTGGTCAAATGCAAAACACATAAGTTCTCTCTGTTAAACTGCAATCTCAAGTTTGAGTATAGATTATACCTGTGCAAAGTTTTCTTCATTACAACTTACAAGGCATGTACTGCTTAAATATGAGAGTTTGCATACACATTTCAGAAGAAAATGTACGGCACCAAGCAATAAAATTCCTTCCAGAGTGAGACTCATCGACATGAAATAGCAGAAAACGACATCCACATGAGCTGAATTCAGTTGATATCATTTACCACGGGATATTATTAACCATGTCGCAAATACCACCACAAGGGTTGCGGAACGTTTTTGCCAATATGATCCTGACTCTAAAGTAACACCGGTGTCATTCCACATTCATATCCACATCCAGATATCACTGATATACAATCACTCAAAATTATTAATATTACATTATTCTAAAAAAATGACATTACTATTTACATTTTGTTGTTTGCTTTATCAATGTATCCAGCTTCATAATCATTACTCTATGCAAACAAGATCAGTCTCATGCTCATGACCTATTTGGATCGAAACCAGTCCGCTGATTTTCTCTAAAACATATAAACAAGTTGGAGCAGTCTTCATTACATGTATTAAGTAGAAAGAAACACTAGGCCAGGGGGCGCACCCCAGGGGGGTGGGCGCGCCCTCCACCCTTGTGGCCAACTGGTGAGGCCCCCTGGTGTGTTCTTTGCACCAGAAATTCTTAAATATTATATAAAAATCATATAAAAAATCATATCAAATTTTTAGGGCATTTGCAGAACTTTTATTTTCAGGACATTTTTTTATTGCATGGATAATTCAGAAAACACACAGAAAATACTATTTTTGCTTTATTTAAACTAAATAACAGAAAGTAAAAGATGGGTACAGAGAGTTGTGCCTTCTAAATTCATCCATCTCATGCCTATCAAAAGGAATCCATTAAAAATGTTGATCAAGTCTTATTACTAAACATCTTTCGAGTGACATGAAACCAGAGAACTTTCGAATAACACTAGGTTACCTCAACGGGAATATGCATGTCCCCAACAATAAGAATATCATATTTCTTTTTGGCAGTAGAAAGACGGAATTCAAAATCTCCAATAGTAATAGTTAAAAAATTTCTAATAGAATTGATACTATGAAAATGAGGTTGTTTCTTCGAAAAGTGTACCGTATGCTCATTATCATTAACATGAAAAGTGACATTGCCATTGTTGCAATCAATAACAGTCCCTGCAGTATTCAAAAAGGGTCTACCAAGAATGATCAACATACTGTCGTTCTCGGTAATATCAAGAATAACAAAGTCTGTTAAGATAGTAGTGTTCGCAACCACAACAGGCACGTCCTCACAAATATTGATGGGTATAGCAGTTGGTTTATCAACCATTTGCAAAGAAATTTTAGTAGGTGTCAACTTATTCAATTCAAGTCTACGATACAAAGAGAAAGGCATAATACTAACACCGGCTCCAAGATCACATAAGGCAGTTTTAACATAGTTTCTTTTAATGGAGCATGGTATAGTTGGTACTCCTGGATCTTCAAGTTTCTTTGGTATTCCACCCTTAAAAGTGTAATTAGCAAACATGGTGGAAATCTCATCTTCCGGTATCTTTCTTTTATTAGTAACAATTTCTTTCATGTACTTAGCATAGGGAGGTATTTTGAGCATATCAGTCAAATGCATACACAAAAAGATAGGTCTAATCATTTCAGCAAAGCGCTCAAAATCCTCATCATCATTTTTCTTGGATGGCTTAGGATGAAAGGGCATGGGTTTCTGACCCCATGGTTCTCTTTCTTTACCATGGCTCCTAGCAACAAAGTCTCTCTTATCATAACGTTGATTCTTTGATTGTGGGTTATCAAGATCAACAACGGGTTTAGTCTCTACATCATTATCATTACTAGGTTGAGCACCAACATGAACATCATCATTAACATTAGCACTAGGTTGATGTTCATTACCAGATTGTGTCAGCATCAGAAATAGAAATATCATTGGGATTCTCAGATGTGTCTATAACAGGTTCACTAGAAGCATGCAAAGTCCTATCAGTTTTCTTTTTCTTTTTTGTATGAGGACTAGGTGCATCAGTATTAGTTCTCTGCGAATCCTGCTCAATTCTCTTAAGATGGCCCTCAGGGTACAAACGTTCCTAGGTTATCATTATTCTTATTATTCAACTCATTAAGCAAATCATCTTGAGCCTTAAGTACTTGTCTACTTGAGTTGTAACCATGGAAGCATGTTTAGTAATAAGCTTAAGATCATTAACAGTTCTATTCATATAATCACCCAAGTGGTCAAGCATGTAGGCATTATGTTTCAATTCTCTACTAACATAAGCATTGAAGTTTTATTGTTTAACAATAAAATTATAAAACTCATCAAAGCATTGTCTAGCAGACTTATTATGAGGAATATGACCACCTTCATCAAATCCACGGAGAGAGTTTACCTCCACTACCTATGTCGGGTTATCAAGACCATGTATTTCTCCAATAGGCGGTAAATTTTTAACATCTTCAGCTTTAATACCTTTTTCTTTCATAGATTTCTTTGCCTCTTGCATATCTTCAGGACTGAGAAATAGAATACCCCTTTTTTCGGAATTGGCTTCAGAATTGGTTCAAGAAGTTTCCAATAATTTTCATTACTCAATATATTATTCAATAGCAATTCAGCTTGCTCAATAGTTCTTTCCCTGAAAACACAACCAACACAACTATCCAGGTGGTCTCTGGAAGCATTAGTTAGTCCATTATAAAAGATATCAAGTATTTCATTTTTCTTGAGAGGATTATCAGGCAAAGCATTAAGCAATCGGAGAAGCCTCCCTCATGCTTGTGGGAGACTCACCTCTTCAATTTGCACAAAATTAAATATTTCCTTTAAAGCAGCTTGTTTCTTATGAGCGGGGAAATATTTTGCACAAAAGTAGTAAAGCATATCCTTTGCCTGCTTGCTAAAGGGGTCCAACCAGCGACATTGCACTAGCCAAATCGGTCAAGGACTTGGTTCTTCGGGGTTGAGGGAACTTTGGACCCAGAAACAGGGAAGTGTGTTTGGACGAAAGAGCAACTAGCAATACCCATCCGTAAGCTTCAGAAAGCAATCAAGGCAGCACAGGAAGGGATGTTAATTCTCGACAGAGAGAAGAACGAGTGACAGAGGCCCTCGGGAATCCTGAACACCCTAGACGAACATGAGGCACATTAGGCTCCATTCTGTGGGGGCATGTGTTTCCTGACAGCGGTGGTTATAAAAGCCGAGAGAGAAAGAAGAAAGAGAATGCAACCGAAATGCAGAAGCTCAGTGCAAGATTGGCGAAACTGGAGGAACTTGAGAGCCAGCGAGCTACCGGCCAACCATCTTAGCGGCACGAAGATCCTTCATTCGATGCTGCCATAGAAGCTACCCCACCATCTCAGCGGAGAAGGAGCGTGGCTTCCACAGAGCTGGTTCAGCCTGATTTTACGGCTCCTCGCTACCCCGTGGATAGTATCACGGATGCTGAACGTTATGTGCTAATGGCGAAATGCCATAACCGGAGCCCCGAACAGACTCCAAATCTGCCCTCCCGAGGAAGAACATGGCTTGGCGGTGTCTCCGTATCGTAAAAATAGATGAATCCTTCTCTCAGACTTTTTTCTCCCCGAAAGAGAATATATGGAGTTGGAGTTGAGGTCGGTGGAGGTCCAGGGGGCCCACAAGGTCGGAGGGCGCCCCCCCACCCTTGTGGCTAGGTGTGGGCCCCTGGTGTTGATTCTTTCGCCAATATTTTTATTAATTACAAAATTTATCTCCGTGAAGTTTCAGGTCATTCCGAGAACTTTTATTCTGCACAAAAATCACACCATGTCAATTCTACTAAAAACAACGTCAGTCTGGGTTAGTTCCATTCAAATCATGCGAATTAGAGTCCAAAACAAGGGAAAAAATGTTTGGCAAGGAAGATACGTTGGAGATGTATCACTATGCTATTGTGACGGTGGATGAAATAAATGGAGGGATTTGAGGAGCTGGAGCTTTACTACCCTACAGGTGAAGGAGAGATTCATCTGGAAAATGCTTTATGGAGTAGCTGTCTATGGAGAAAGGAGTACATCAAGCTTCCAAACTGGACTCTGCCTCCTCCTCCGACACCTCCGGCGTGTCAGCCGGATGAGGCCCCTCAGCAGAGTCCTCTTCCGCCTCAGCTGTCTCCGGCGTGTCAGCGGACTCCGCCTCCGCCTCCTCCTCCGCCTCCTTCGGCGCGTCAGCGCACTCCGCCTCCTCAGATGTGTCAGCGGACTCCACCGCCTCAGCAACGGCGGAAGAGAGACGTCGTCGCTCTAGCGGCTAGCAGTACCAGAGGCGGAAATAAATTCAAATTTGGTCCAAGCCTCAAGGCTCCTGCAAAGTTACCATATGAGAGGACTGACGAGGAAAACGAGGAAATCAGTGCTGCCGAAGTGCAGGCCCATTTTGAACGGAAACATCCACCTCCGAAGGAAACCGTAGATCCGCTGAAAGCAAAGCGCACTCTAGATGCCCTTAAGCGACCACCACCGCCTCTGCCACAATCCAACAATGACCGTTGTCTTGAAAGGACAAATGATGAAGCGCGACAGCCGGGAAGTACTACCAGAACTGCAAGATTAGAAGCAAAGCGAAGAAGTGGGAAAACAATTCCCCAGCTTGGCTTACAGGAGAAGTAATCGTTCCCCCCGCTCAAGGTGTCTAGCGATATCTCTAATCATCTGGGGCTACTGCCCGGTACCACTCTTGGTGATTACGTGGACGATGATGTATAGATTGAAATGGCTGAGGTAGTAGAGATATTTAGATATGAGCATGTGAAGCCTCTCCTGATATCAAGTAATCATTTTCTTTGCCTGGCAGGGTTTGGAAAAAGTTCACCGGAACGGTTCCGGGTCTACAGAAGGAGTTGCGATTTACACACCCCAAAGTAAGTAGTACTAGCTAGTTCCGCGCATCTCTCATTGATTCGAGTTTCATCAATACCATTTATCATGCTTGATTATCAGTTTGATTGAACTCTATTCTCATAAAGTGCTTGTGGCAGGAAGGCGGCAATAATTTATGTGGATACTATGTTTGCGAGTTCATTCGCCACTCGACCTCTGAGCGGGGCTACTCTGATAAACAATATGAAGTACATAAACAATATTCACAATTTTATTTTATTACCATCAATTGTGTTGAGTTTCATTCATATATATGTATTGACCCCCTTCTTTAAATTAGATCTGGCAGATGCGGAATGAACTCCTACCACATGATCGCATATGAGCAATTGAAGAAGAATTAGTGGGATTCTTTCTTGACCACGTCATACATGAAAAGGGAGAATACCATGTGGAAATTCAAATGGATTTTCGGTATATGATGTCAGGGATCGTAGAGATGTTATATTGTATATATGTAGTAGCGTCGGATAGATATATGAAAACTTGTTGTTCGACCAAGCACGGAGAAAGAGAGGTCACTTCTCTCTATATATGTTCATGATCATGATGTTGTGTAATTAATGGTTCCTTCATTTGATTACTAGCTACCATTGAGTTCTCTCTATATGTAGTAGCTACCGTCGACCAAGCACGGAGAAAGAGAGGTCACTTCTCTCTATATGTAGTAGCTATAACTAACACAATATGAAACACCTAAACCCTCCAAAACCCCTAAACTCTCCAAAACCCCTAAATCCCCCTTTAAAAAAACCCAGCGCATGGGAGCTGCTGACGCATGGCTGCCTTTTAGTCCAGGTCGGTGTTACCAACCGGGACTAAAGGTCCTCCTCCCTGGGTGCCCCACAGCGGCCACGTGAAGCTCCTTTCACTACTAGGGAAAACCCTATACACAGAATCTTAGCAGCAGCGCGGCTCAAAAAGGAGCGCTGCTGCTAATTAGCAGTAGCGCGGGTGTAGAAAACCCGCTACTGACAAGTGCTTAGCAGTAGCGCATTCGGCGTAACCCGCGCTGCTACAAATATCGACCGACAGTGCCCACCCAACTCCATTTAGCAGTAGCACAGTGCTGCGAGCCGCGCTACTGCTATAGCTGTAGCAGTAGCGCGGTTTTTATGAGGTCGCTGCTGCTAATTTTCAAATTGGGCACACTTTTGGTCCCAGTTAGCAGTAGCGCTTATACCGAAAGCGCGCTGCTGCTACTTTCTTAGCAGCAGCGCGTTTTACATACCGCGCTACTGCTAATCCGCACCCACCACCTTTTCCCCACCCGTCCTCCCCCTCCCCCTCCTCTCCCTTTCCCCTACGCGCGGAGGCCCAAATCCAAACCCACACTCTTCTGATTCCCCTACTCCTCCCACTCGCCATTCCCTTCCTCGCCCAGCACCACTGCCGGCCTCGCACCTCGGCGCCACTCACAAATCCGGTGACCTCCTCTCGCAGACCCCTCCCCTCCCCCTCCATCCTCCTCCTTCTCCGCTGTTGGAAGCAGAGGGAAACCAGCAGAGCGTCGTCAACATGGCGGCGGCCAGATCCATGCATGGACACAACCACTTGCACCTCCTCGCCGGGTCAAGGGTCCCACGACAGGCAACAGCAGGTCCCCGAGCTCCATCTAGGGTTTTGGGCATCGGCACCAACTCTGGCGGCCACCGGTGAGTTACTCCTCCTACTGCTCTCTATCTCTCTCTTCCCTTTCTAATAATTTTCTCTTCTTTTGTAGCAGCAGTAGACGAGAGTTGCGGGCACAAGTTGGGTGGGGAAGCACCATCACCACGAACAACTTCATCCCCTCCAGGACTAGTAGTAGCCATGAATGGAGAGGACAATGACGCCGAGCAGAAGCAGCCGCCATGGCTGCAATTATTATTTTTAATTCTAAATTAGTTAGTAGTAGCGCGGGGCGCTGACCCGCGCTACAACTAAGTAGTAGCAGCGCGGGTGGCAACAATGCTACTGCTACTAGAAGTAGCAGTTGCGCGGGTACCACCCGCGCTACTGCTAAAAGTTAGCTGTAGCGCCCTAGTAGTAGCGCAGCCCCCACGCTACTACTAGCAATTATCCCGCGCTACTACTAGGGTTTTCCCTAGTAGTGTTTAGTCCTGGTTCGTAAGAAAACCGGGACTAAAGGTTTTGGGCATTAGTCCCGACAGTTTTGTCTCGGATCTAGAGCCGGGACTAAAGGCCCTCTGAAACCGGGACTAGTACCTGATAACCCACAAGCATAGGGGATCGCAATAGTTTTCGAGGGTAGATTATTCAACCCAAATTTATTGATTCGACACAAGGGGAGCCAAAGAATATTCTCAAGTATTAGCAGCTGAGTTGTCAATTCAACCACACCTGTAAACTTAATATCTGCAGCAAAGTGTTTAGTAGCAAAGTAATATGATAGTAGTTGTAATGGTAGCAAAAGTAACATTTTTGGGTTTTGTAGTGATTGTAAAAGTAGCAACGGAAAAGTAAATAAGCGAAGAACAATATATGAAAAGCTCGTAGGCATTGGATCAGTGATGGATAATTATGTCGGATGCGATCGATCATGCAACGGTTATAACATAGGGTGACACAGAACTAGCTCCAGTTCATCAATGTAATGTAGGCATGTATTCTGAATATAGTCATACGTGCTTATGGAAAAGAACTTGCATGACATCTTTTGTCCTACCCTCCCGTGGCAGTGGGGTCCTATTGGAAACTAAGGGATATTAAGTCCTCCTTTTAATAGAGTACCAGACCAAAGCATTAACACAATGTGAATACATGAACTCCTCAAACTACGGTCGTCACCGGTAATGGTCCCGATTATTGTCACTTCGGGGTTAACGGATCATAACACATAATAGGTGACTATAGACTTGCAAGATAGGATCAAGAACTCACATATATTCATGAAAACATAATAGGTTCAGTTCTGAAATCATGGCACTCGAGCCCTAGTGACAAGCATTAAGCATAGCAAAGTCATAGCAACATCAATCTCAGAACATAGTGGATACTAGGGATCAAACCCTAACAAAACTAACTCGATTACATGATAAATCTCATCCAACCCATCACCGTCCAGCAAGCCTACGATAGAATTACTCGCGCACGGCGGTGAGCATCATGAAATTGGTGATGGAGGAAGGTTGATGACGACGATGGCGACGGATTCCCCTCTCTGGAGCCCCAAAAGGACTCCAGATCAGCCCTCCCGGGAGAGTTTAGGGCTTGGTGGCGGCTCTGTATCGTAAAACACGATGAATCCTTTTCTCTCATTTTTTTCTCCCCGAACACAAATATATGGAGTTGGAGTTGAGGTCGATGGAGCGTCAGGGGGGCCACGAGGCAGGTGGCGCGCCCAGGGGGGTAGGCACGCCCCCACCCTCGTGGACAGGGTGTGGCCCCTCTGGGGTGGACTCTTCTTCCAGTATTTTTTATATATTCCAAAAATAATCTCCGTTGATTTTCAGGTCATTCCGAGAACTTTTATTTCTGCACAAAAAATAACACCATGGCCATTCTGTTGAAAACAACGTCAGTCCGGGTTAGTTCCATTCAAATCATGCAAGTTAGAGTCCAAAACAAGGGCAAAAGTGTTTGGAAAAGTAGATACGACGGAGATGTATCAACTCCCCCAAGCTTAAACCTTTGCTTGTCCTCAAGCAATTCAGTTGATAAACTGAAAGTGATAAAGAAAAACTTTTACAAACTCTGTTTGCTCTTATTGTTGTAAATATGTAAAGCCAACACTCAAGTTTTCAGCAAAGATTATGAACTAACCATATTCACAATAACATTTAGGTCTCATGTTTACTCATATTAATAAAAAATCTCGGATGACAACACTTTCTCAAAACAATCATGATATGATATAACAAGACAATATCTCACTAGCCCTTTCTGAGACCGCAGAACATAAATGCAGAGCACCTTTAAGGATCAAGGAGTGACTAGACATTGTAATTCATGGTAAAAGAGATCCATTCATAGTCATACTCAATGTAAACTAACAGTAATGGATGCAAATGATAGCGGTGCTCTCCAACTGGTGCTTTTTTATAAGAGGATGATGACTCAACATAAAAGTAAATGGATAGGCCCTTCGCCGAGGGAAGAAGGGATTTGTAGAGGTGCCAGAGCTCAGTTTTGAAATAGATATGAATAATATTTTGAGCGGTATACTTTCATTGTCAACATAACAACCGAGCGGTCTCGACATCCTCCATGCTACACACATTATAGGCGGTTCCCAAGCCGAATGGTAAAGTTCATACTCCCCCACCACCAACAAGCATCAATCCATGGCTTGCCCAAAACAACGGGTGCCTCCAACTAATAACAATCCTGGGGGAGTTTTGTTTGCAATTATTTTGATTTGATTTGAGCATGGGACTGGGCATCCCGGTGACCATCCATTTTCTCGTGAATGAGGAGCAGAGTCCACTCCTCTTGAGAATAACCCACCTAGCATGGAGGATACAGACAGCCCTAGTTGATACATGAGCTATTCGAGCATACAAAACAAAATTTTTATTTGAATGTTTAGAGTTTGGCACATACAAATTTACTTGCGACGGAAGGTAGATACCGTATATAGGTATGTATGATGGACTCATATGGAATAACTTTGGGGTTTATGGAATTGGATGCACAAGCAGTATTCCCTCTTAGTACAAGTGAAGGCTAGAAAAAGACTGGGAAGCGACCAGCTGGAGAGCGACAACAGTCATGAACATGCATTAAAATTAATCGACACCGAATGCAAGCATGAGTAGGATATAATGCACCATGAACATAAATATCGTAGAGGCTATGTTGATTCTGTTTCAACTACATGCGTGAACATGCGCCAAGTCAAGCCACTGGAATCGTTCAAAGGAGGATACCACCCTATCATACCACATCACAACCATTTTAATAGCAAGTTGGCACGCAAGGTAAACCATTATAAAGTCCTAACTAATTAAGCATGGCATAAGCAACTACAATCTCTAATTGTCATTGCAAATATGTTTCTTTCATAATAGGCTAAATCAAGAACGATGAACTAATCATGTTTACAAAAACAAGAGAGGTCGAGTTCATACGAGCTTTCCTCTTCTCAATAAGTTCATCATATAATCATCATTATTGCCTTTCACTTGCACGACCGAACGGTGTGGATAATAATAATAGTGCACATGCATTGGACTAAGCTGGAATCTGCAAGCATTCAATTCAAGAGAGAAGACAAGGTAATATGGGCTCTTTGTTAGATCAAAAATAATGCATATGAGAGCCACTCAACACTTTAATCATGGTCTTCTCCTCTCGACCCCCAAAGGAAAGAGAAGAAACAAAACTATTTACACGGGAAAGCTCCCAACAAGCAAAAGAAGAATGAGAAATATTTTTGGGTTTTCTTTTTAATTACTACTACTAAAGGCATGGAAACTAAACTAACTAAAAGCTACAACTAAATTTTTGGTTTTTTCTTAAGGTTTTTAAACACACACGAAGAAAGCTTAAAAAGAAAATAAACTAGCATGGATGATACAATGAAAAAGTATGAGCACCGACAATTGGCATGAGTGTGTGAACATGAATGTAATGTCGATGAGAGATACATACTCCCCCAAGCTTAGGCTTTTGGCCTAAGTTGGTCTATGCCCATGGATCAAAGTGGGCCTCTCTGGTGTATGGAGGAGTGTCCTCTGGGTGCCACTGGTTGGCGATATCCTCTGGATCCCACTAGTAAACTAACTGTCGATAAGAGTCCAGGGGTGGTTCCGGCTCAGGCTCTGGAGCTGGTTTCACGCTCCAGTATGCATAAACGTCCTCCGTCAAAACAAGGTACTTGCCTGAAAATATGTTAAACAAAGAGGGAACATGCAAGGTAATAGTCTCAAAGTTATTCTTACCAAAAATCAGTCTATAGTTAAGCATTTTTTTCTTATTCTTAACAATAAAATCATGCACTATCATGCTCTTATAATCTAGAAAAATATTAGGCAACAACTTTTCCTCTTTCTCATAATGCCTAATAGGTATGTTAAAGTGTGCAGCAAGGCGCGAGGCAAAGATGCCTCCGAGGACGGGGCCCTTTGTACGGTTCAGATTTAACCATCTAGCAACAATAGCGCCTAAGCTGAAAGTAGTATCATTAAACAAGGCATGGCGCAAAATAGCAATATCAGGAGCACTAAGGTTCCCACAGTTCCCGTGACCAATTAAGCATCTACTAGCAAATATTGCGAAGTAACATAAAACAGGAAAATGTATGCTAGTGATTCTCGCATCGGAAACTTTCCTCATTTGCCCTATAGCAATCATATCAATAAATCCCTCCACATCATTACGATGTGGTTCCTCAATGCTGCCCTCAAAGGGTATCAAACAGACTCAGCAAAAATCATAAAGTGACATCTCCTTATGCACATCATATAAATAAAATTCCATCGAAGGTGGTGATCTCCTAGCATGGAAATGAAAATTTTGCACAAAGATATTGGTGAGTAAGAGATACTGTTCACGCTAGTCGTGGAGGAAGGTGGTAAGGCCTGCATTCTCAGCCGAATGATAAAACATGGACGAACCTCCGCAGTACGAGGGAGATTATACTTGGGCTTCTTGTTCTCTTCTTCTTGCTTATCCTTCGAGCTTCGACTCGATGAGCCCCTAAAAAATCTCTTCATCTTTTTATGAAAATTTCTGAATTTTTTAGTAACTGAAAATAAAAGTGAACCAATCTCAACAAAATTGGTAGCAACTACTCCTACAAGTGCCTAGAGGCTATATCATGCATTAAAACTACTTTTGACCATATAAATTTGACATGCAAGCTCAAGAACAAGTTCACCTAAGCAGCAAAATTTGCAATGAATAAAGCACTAGAACAAAAACTAATTGGACCATAGGAGGAGTCACATACCAAAGAACAATCCCCCAAAGCCGTTTTGTGAATGGAGCTGTGAGCAAGGAGATCGAAAATGGCAGCAAGATGAGCAAGAACTCGGGTTTGAGCTGGTTGGTGATTTTTTTGGGAGGAAGAAGGAGCGTGTGGTGGTTGGAATAAGTGGAGGGGGCCCATGTAGGGGTCCACGAGGCAGGGGGTGGGCGCGCCCTCCACCCTCGTGGGCATGTGGCTATTCCCCCTGTTGTGTTTTTAGTGCCAGATATTCTCAAATATTCTAGAAAAATAAGATTTAAATTTCAGGGCATTTGGAGAACTTTTATTTTTGGGGTATTTTTTATTGCTTGGATAATTCAGAAAATAGACAGAAAATACTATTTTTGCTTTATTTAATATAAATATCAGAAAGTAAAAAGAGGGTACAGAGAGTTGTGATTTCTAAATTCATCCATCTCATGCTCATCAAAAGGAATCCACTAACAAGGTTGATCCGATCTTGTTAACAAACTCATTTCGAATAACATGAAACCGGAGAATTTTCGAATAACACTAGGTTACCTCAACGGGGATATGCATGTCCCCAACAATAAGAATATCATATTTCTTCTTGACAGTAGGAAGAGGAAATTCAAAATCTCCAATAGTGATTGTTGAAATTTTTCCAATACAATTGATACTGTGGACTTGAGGTTGTTTCCTCGGAAAGTGTATCGTATGCTCATTACCATTAACATGAAAAGTGACATTGCCTTTGGTGCAATCAATAATAGCCCATGCAGTATTCAAAAAGGGTCTTCCAAGAATAATAGACATACTATCGTCCTCGGGAATATCAAGAATAACAAAGTCCGTTAAAATAGTAACGTTTGCAACCACAACAGGCACATCCTCACAAATACCGACAGGTATAGCAGTTGATTTATCAGCCATTTGCAAAGATATTTCAGTAGGTGTCAACTTATTCAAATCAATTCTATGATATAAAGAGAGAGCACTAGTGCAGAACCGGGCAATAGCACCAGTTCGTAAGGCCCTTTAGTGCCGGTTCCATAACCGGCACTAAAGTGTGGGCACTAAAGGCCTCCCCTTTAGTACCGGTTCAGCACGAACCGGTGCTAAAGGGAAACCACGTGGCACGAGCCAGCTCCGGGGGCCGGGAGCCCTTTAGTACCGGTTGGTAACACCAACTGGTACTAAATGTTTTTGGGTTTTTGTTTTATTTTGTATTTTTCAATTAAATTTATGTTATCAATTTAATTTAGGATTGTTTTACATTATAATGAGTTGTAGTCATCATCATCATCATCATCATCATCATCGCATATTAATAAATAAATAAACTATAGCTAGCTAAAAATCATCGTAGTCGTCTAATTACCACTATTTAATCATCATAGTCATTACCGCTAGCTATCTAATCATCACCAACACTGGCTAGCTTAAAGAGGAAACATTCACTTTGTAACAGAAGAAAAGATATCATCGAGTTCAACATAATCATCACCAACATCGAAGTTCAGGACATGGACATGAGACACTAATTAAGAGCATGAACTAGTGCTGCTCCCTCTCAGGTAGAATAGCATAGAACATGTATAGCTCTCCTGATTCATCATACTGGAGCATGCAAATGAATCTATCTCCTAATCTTGGGTTGCGCTTCTCCTTGCTGCCCCCTAGTACTTCTCTGCGATCGTTAACAATTTTGCTCCAATCTTTCATTATTAAGCATTCTTCGCTTTCAGAAATCCTGAATGCACTCATGTGCAATGTAGGATATCTTGGCCGTAAGCTAAACATTGACATGTCACCTTTCGTCTCGATCCACTGAGGCACAACTATCATCGGAAGTCCCTGTTGAAGAACATCGTATAGTAATTAATATACTAAGCAATGAAAGTTTAGATTCAAAAATAATGTATGCAAAAGATGCACTAATTAAGGACAAATAGTTAAAATCTTACCATCTTTCGATTATAGATGTGACCGTAGTTCAATACGATCACCATTGGTCGCACGTTTTGAGTACTAACATTTCTAAGTTTAGGAAAAAAATTGTCTTGACAGTATTAAGATCCTCAAGCCATGAAACATAATGACTTATCTCCTCGCAGTTTAGTTGAGCCCCGGGGCAGTAGTAGGTCCTGTCTACCAAGCGTCGGACATGTTTGCTTGAACCGAAATAAGCTGACAATACAAATTAGTTGTCAACTATTTTTGAATAAACTGTATCAAAGACATAAACATATGCACGCATGGTTGAGAAAAACTCACATAATGGTAGAATTGGAGGCGTTTGCACATCGACCCAGATGTCTATATTACCTTCAATATCATCTTTCGGACGAATATCAAAGGTGACAACCATACCAGGCTCAAATGCATAAGTCTTGCATAGTGCTTGCCAAGTTTTGCATTCAAAATGGGTGTATGTGTCTCCATTATATAATTTGACGTTGAAAGTATACCCATGCTCCGTCTTCAAATAAACTCTCTTTACCTCCATATCATCTATAGCACTAAAACCTATCTTATCCAAGACAAAAATTCTTGCATGGCAGGGGATGCGCTAGTAGAATAATGAAAATTTAAAATTATAAGTTGAAGCAAATGAAGCATAAGTTTTGCATTCAAATAATAATTGAGAAAGTGACTTACTGTATCAACTTCGAATGTCTCATCCAGCTTGATGCTGAAGCGCCTACCATCAACAAGGAAATTTCTGTCGCACAGGCTGCGCTGGTCTTCACAGTGTTCGCACATAATGAAATCTTTTTCGTCGTCAGATGACATTTCCTATGTTCATATAGGTGAAACATTAAACACCTATTACTATCTAACATTAATTAATATCTAGCCAAATATATATTCATCTAACATTTGACATTAATATATCTAACTATATTCATCTCTAACAATTAACATTACTATACATTTAACTTTTCTATCTAATTCATCTAACATTCGACATTAATCTAACATTTATATAAACTCAAAATATATAAAAAATTAAATAAACAGAAAAACTCATTAACAAATAATATTTTAATTAGATCATCAAATCTCAGATACCTAAATTTTCTTACTAAAAATAAACTAGTTATATTAATTATTGAACTAGTTCAAATCTCATATACCTAAATAAACTAGTTATATTAATTATTGAACTAGTTCAAATCTCATATACCTAAATAAACTAGTTCGACAATTTTCTTACTAAAAATAAACTAGTTATATTAATTATTGAACTAGTTCAAATCTCATATACCTAAATAAACTAGTTCGATAATTTTCTTACTAAAAATAAACTAGTTATATTAATTATTCAACTAGTTCAAATCTCTAGTTCGACAATTTTCTATCTAGCTAATTCATCTAACATTCGACATTAATCAAACATTCGATCATCTAATTAACTTTTCTAAAAAACAGAAAATAAGTAAAAAAAAATGTGTGTGTGTATGTGTGTGTGTGTAGTGTGTACGTATATATGCATGTGTGTGTATGTGTGCGGCCCCATACGCCACCGCCCTGTACGTACGAGCGGGGGCGCCAGCGTACGGGGCGGGGGCGGCGGCGTACGTACGGGCGGGGGCGCCGCCATATGTGCCGGGTGCGACGATGACGGACGGCGGCACGACGGGTATACGCGAGAGCGAGAGACGTACGGGACCGCGGCGGGACGACGACGGACGGCGGCGCGCGGCGTTCGGGGCGGCGGCGCGAGACGACGACGACGACGGGCGGCGGCGGGGACAGCGACGACGACGACGGACGACGGGCGACGGGCGGCGAGGACGGGTTCGAGCGGTGCGCGAGAGGTTGGAGACAAAAGAAGTGGGGAGATCTAACTGAATTTTCGTAAGTGTTGTATATATAGGAGAGGCCTTTAGTACTGGTTGGAGCCACCAACCGGTACTAAAGGCCAACTTTGGCCAGGCCAAGAGGTGGGAAGAGCAGGCCTTTAGTACCGGTTGGTGGTTCCAACCGGTACTAAAGGGTGGTCTTTAGTACCGGTTGGAGCCACCAACCGGTAATGAAGGCCTCGCGTTGCCACCCCAAAGTTTAGTCCCACCTCGCTGGGCGAAGGGCAGCCGCACTGGTTTATAAACCCAGCCGCGGCTACCTCTTCGAACTCCTCTATATAGCAGGCTTCTGGGCCTAATTAATTAGGGCGCGCTGCCCTGTGAGCCTGCTGGCCCTTCTGGGCCTGCATTTGCACACCCTAGGTCTGGCAGGCCCATTGGGCAGCGCGCCAACAAATTTTTTATATAGTTTTTTCTTTTCTGCATTATTTATTTTCTTCTATTTATTTTTGAGTAGTTTTTATATAGTTTTTTCTTTTCTGCATTATTTATTTTCTTCTATTTATTTTTGAGTAATTTTTTGTATAGTTTTTTTATTTTCTGCATTATTTCTTTTCTTCTATTTATTTTCTTCTGGAAATTGAATGCTGCATACTAAACAATTAGGTAAATGACCAAAAAACAACAAATGATGTCAGAACATGTTGGAAATTGATGATGTCACTTTGAATGCTGCATACTGAACACAAAAGAAGTCCGGAGTTCAAATAAGTTTAAAAAACATTGAAGTGGCCGTGTAACAGATGAGTTCTCGTCCGAAACCCTGATACTCCGAAAGAGTATGTCCAGTTTGTACACGAAGTGCATCCAGTTTTTGCCGTGACCCTCTCTACTCTTTCGCGCATGCTATGCGGGTGATATGATGATACCATGCCAAGTTTCAACATTTTCAGGATTCATTTTGTAGTGATTTTCAATTTCACGGTCATTTAGCTCTCTAAAACAATTAGGTAAATGACTGAAAAACTACAAATGATGTCAGAACATGTTGGAAATTGATGACGTCGCTTTGAATGCTGCATACTGAACACAAAAGA
>NC_057797.1:634179753-634181314 GCF_018294505.1 Triticum aestivum | reverse complement strand
CAAGTTTAAAAAACATTGAAGTGGCCATGTAACAGATGAATTCTCGTCCGAAACCCTGATACTCTGAAAGAGTTTGTCCAGTTTGTACACGAAGTCCGTCCAGTTTTTGCCATGACCCTCTCTACTCTTTCGCGCATGCTATGCGGGTGATATGATGATACCATGCCAAGTTTCAACATTTTCAGGATTCATTTTGTAGTGATTTTCAATTTCACGATCATTTAGCTCTCTAAACAATTAGGTAAATGACCGAAAAACAACAAATGATGTCAGAACATGTTGGAAATTGATGACATCGCTTTGAATGCTGCATACTGAACACAAAAGAAGTCCGGAGTTCAAATAAGTTATTAAAAATAAAAAAGAGATGCAATGCTGGTTAATTTGCTTCAAGCCATTCGGAATAGTGTAGACTGCACTGCACATAGCTCAGTGCAATCTATGCTATTCCGCAAGGCTTGAAGCTAATCAACATGTAGGTGAGCATTGCAACTCTTCGTCATTGTCTGTGCACTCACGGCTTATAAACCGCTCATACTGCCTCTCTCTTGGCGAGGTGGGACTAAAAATCAGCTTACAAAGAAACTCTAGTACCGGTTCATGGCATGAACCGGTACTAAAGGTCTTCGTGGGGGCCCCAGACTGACCATAGCCTGACACAGCCTCATTAGTACCGGTTCATGGCATGAACCGGTACTAAAGGTTACCCACGAACCGGTACTAATGATGCCCGCCCGCCTAGCCGTTGGAACCGGCACTAATGGTCACATTAGTGCCGGCTCAAATTCAAACCGGCACTAATGTGCTTCACATTTGAACCTTTTTCTACTAGTGGAGGCATAACACTAACACCGGCTCCAAGATCACATAAAGTAGTTTTAACATAGTTTCTTTTAATGGAGCATGGTATAGTTGGTACTCCTGGATCTCCATGTTTCTTTGGCATTCCACCCTTAAAAGTGTAATTAGCAAGCATGGTGGAAATTTCAGCTTCCGGTATCTTTCTTTTATTAGTAACACTATCTTTCATCACTACAAAAAAAGACACATCCGTGACATTTTGGGCCGAACGAATTTTTTTCCTGTCATACATATGACACTTCTATGATGATAATTGTGACAAAACCCAGTATCATCATAGATGTGGTGGGCTCCTACTTCTATGACAAAAAATCATGACAGAAAATGGGCTTTTCGTCCTGGCAGGCCGGAGACGCAGCTGCATGACATTCTTTGGGCCGTCCATGACGGAAAAAACCGTGGTAGAAGCAAGGGCGAGGAAAATTTCGGGGAGTTCCCGGTTACGGTGGGAGGTCGGGGGCCGAGCGATGTGCGTTTCTCTCGTACATGTACACGCGTGTGTCTGAGGCGTTGGCTCTAACTGAACCCGAGCGAGGCGTTGGGCTCTAACTGAACCCAAGCGATTGCACTGCAGGCTACGCGTTACTGAACCTGAGCGATCGATCGATGGCTGTTAACTGAACCCGATCAAGTGATTCCTTCGCTACTGCCGCTAACTCAAGCCGATCGATGCTGCCTCTGGATGAATAGTGAGCGTTGC